>NW_028085693.1:0-1575 GCF_014824575.4 Sturnira hondurensis | reverse complement strand
TGTATGGTTGCCTCTTATGTGTCCCCAAGTGGCAACTTGGTCTGCAACCCAGGCATGTGCCCTGATTGGGAATCGAACCAGCGACACTTTGGTTTGCAGCCTGCATTTGATCCACTGAACTACAACAGCCAGGGTGATATTCCCACATTAAAAAGAAAGATTGGTAAAAGTATGTCTGAACCACCTTCCTTCATATATTCTAAATTACCATTTATTGAGGAACAGTATTTTGTAAGTCTACAATATTTGAATCACTGAACTGAATATGGTTTGCTTCTAGACTCCACAAGACTGAAGATGAACCCATGAAATATATTCTGAGAACTGTGTTCTCAAAAACCAAAAAAACTTTTAAAATGCCATTGCTTTTTAAAGTGAGCTGTTCACCTGTTGATTTAAACTATAGTGAAGTGTTGTTTATGAATAATATGTATAGGAAGAATCTATTACATCTGAGTGACAGTTAATGAAGGAAAAAGCCTCTGAAAACAGATGGGCTGTGCTACAGCTGTCATAAAAGGTAGAATGCATTCTAACATGCACGTCCAGACATTTGCGGAGAAGCGTGTCCGCTATGAAACTCCTCATCCAGGGACCAGACTGTGGCATACGGCACTCCTCCGTTCTGCTTTGAGTGGTCCTGTGGCAGCAATCAAAGATGTCACTTTACATATACTGAGAGAAAATGTGTCGCTTTGCAGCTAAGCAGCCAGGATCATAGGACATAACAAAGCTGAACCAAAATAAAATTCCGAATAAGTCTTGAAAATTTATGAAGAAACTGTGATGTTTAAAAACCGATATTATGCTTCCTCCATTGCAGCTTTATTTTAGTGTTTAAACTCCTTGAAGGCTTTAATTTCCAGTCTAGATATTTAGATTTCACATATCCAGTGATTATGAAATATGAATAATTCTATTCATATAAATGAGTTTAAATGAGTACACCACAGGATGAAATGTATTACTGAAAGGTAACTTGAATGTACGGTGTTGTTTAAAACATTGTCTGTGTGGAATATCATGTAGAGTGAAAGAAAATGGATGGATGCCAAGAAATCAATGGCCAAGAACCAGCCAGTGAGCCAGGCATTTAACAAGTGTTTACTGAGTCAGTGCCACGCGCCAGCCACTGTTCTGCACACCAAAGACAAAGGCAATGTTACTGCTTTTAGGGCACAGTTCTGCTGGAGAAAGACAGATGGCTAAGAAAGCAAACAGAACAATACCAGTTCATAATGAGTGTTGCAAAAATAATAAAAGATGGTAATGTGACCAATAATGACTAGGAGAAGAAAACCACTGTAGCAGGCAGAGTGAGAGAAGACTTCCATGAGGACATGGTATTCAAGCTAAGATCTGTTGAAAAAAAGTTAACCCTCCCAGGAACTTAGAAAAGTGTACCCAGCATATGGGGATGGAAAATGAAAGTCTTAGGACCCAGAATACCATGGTAATCTAGAGAAGCAGGAGGAAGAACAAAATAGCTGGAACGTAAAATATCTGGTCTGGCGGGTGGGGGGGGGGTGCGATTCGTGGGACAACATGATGTCATGTAGGCCTGCCTGTTAGGGA
>NW_028085692.1:0-971 GCF_014824575.4 Sturnira hondurensis | reverse complement strand
CACTATAGACTCAAGCACTTACACTATAATATTTTGGTACTATGTATTTTATTATATTCTTATTCAATAAAATGGGCATACTTTATATGGCAAATGTAGCTTTATACAATATTAATTGAACCATGTAATAAGCAAGAATGCAGTTGCCCTCAAGACATGCTAAAGAGCATTTGGAAAGAGAAATGAAATTACATAAATGAATTATTCAGAGGAACCATTTGAATATTTTTAACTGAGAAACATTCTGCTGGTGTCTTAATTTTACTTATTATAATATTTCACTTATTCACATATGTATATTAATCATTCATTAAACAAACATTTATTACCTACTATGTACTGGGCTAGGTTTGGGGGAGATACAATACATAGGATTTGGACTTCAGCATGAGAGACAGAAAAGTAAATAGACTATTCCAGAAGGATATGGTAAGCACTGAGGCACTGCATGTAAGAGAGGCTGGAAAAGCACAAGTGAGGAGCATCTGTGTTAGGTCGGGGGTCAGAGGAGGCTTTCTTGGGAGGAGGAAGCTCCACATGTGTCTTACAGAAGAGGGGCAGACGCTTGGGAGAAGTAATCTACATGGAGTGTTTAGAAATGTTATGTTTACTATTGCTGGAGTGATGGCTACATGTCGGAAAGGAAAAGAATAGATGTCAGACAGCTCAACAGGGCCAGGTTATAGGGCCTTATGTTCATGCTAAGGAGATGATTCATTGTTCTAAAGGGAATGGGCATCTGATGACAGCTTTTACCCGGAGAAGTGACACGATTCAGAACTGTACTTCAGATTTCCCTCCAAGGCCACAGTTTTAAGGATAGATTGGAGATTTGAGGGGAAAGAAAATGATTATTCAGAAGCAGTTATGGTGATTTTTAGAAAGAATACATGAGACCTACACTAAGGCAGGAGCGATGATGGTGAAGAAGAAGAGAGAGCAGGGGAGGGAAAGAGAGGGGAGGAAAGAGG